>NW_018742373.1:0-20360 GCF_001683475.1 Chenopodium quinoa
ACTCAGGCCGGAGCTAGGGAGCCGGCGCGTGGCACCCAGATCGGCGCGTCGCCGCCGCTGCCGTCGTCGGAACCCAACTGGTCCTTGACTTCTTCTTCAATGGCTGCGCATGTTAACCATTCTTGATTCTTACTCCAAGCTCGAACCCTATTGGCCTTAAAACCAATATGATTGGCTCTTCAAAAGAATTTCCCTCTTGATCCACATCATTCTCCCCCTCTTCAAAAGAATTTGTCCTCAAATTCGCATCATCCATGTAAGGAGAACAATTCCATGAAACCATCCAAATTCGACGAATACAAGCCAAAAGAACTATTACCTCAACGCTAGCAATTTTAAGCAATGTAACAACATCACCACGAGCAAGGCAATATTTTAGAAACAACCAATTCTCAATTTGGTCCTTGGTCTTCGAAGTTGACCATAAGAACACTTTAGGCTTCATGATATTTTTCTCATGTATGACTAACAATTTCTTCTTTATGCATGCCTAATGAATCCACCACTTCTAAAGAAACCATTAAATTATTATCTTGATTCACGAATGGCTCCTCAATAGTATCAAAAACCTTTTCCGACACCACCATTGGTAGATCATTATGAATAATCTGATCTTGAACAACGTCACACACAATTGGAACATCAATTGTTTCACTCACCTTTTCTTCGAGCTCTTTAGCACCTACATGTTCCTCTTCCTTATCCTTTTGACAATCTTCCTCCATCTCTTTAACTTTAACGCGGCATGGAATAATAGTTAAAGGAATAAGTTTGAACCTCTTGTTTCCCACCTTGACCGAATATGTGTTGGCCACACCATCATGTTTAACATGTCGATCAAATTGCCATGGTCTTCCTAAAAGAACGTGACAAGCACTCATAGGAATCACATCGCACCATAATTCTTCCTTGTAATTGCCAATGGAGAAATTCACCAAAGCTTGTTGTTCTACATGAAAACCCATAGAATTATCTAGCCAACCCAACTTATATGGTTTTTCATGATCTCTTGTAGGAAGTTGGAGTTTAGTAACCATCTCTGTAGACGCTACATTGGTACACGAACCACTATCAATGATCACCCTACAAGTTCTATCAACAACTTGCATCGAGTATGAAACAAACTATCTTGTTGACCTTGAAAAATAATTTCTTCATGTAAATTCAGTCGCTCCATAAGCATATGTTTGTTACCAAAGCCAAAATCTACGTTATCATCTTCATGTTTTTTCTTCTTTTTATGACCTTGAAGTAACTTTGCAAATTCATCCATAGATTTTCGGATCCCTTCCTCCATAATTATAAGAAAAAACAGACTTAAAGAACCCTTATCCACACAGGTATATCCCACAAAAATCGCAACACAACTTGGAACAAAATCGCACACAACGAGCAGTAAGTATTAAATCGGACCAAAACTGACACAGTTTCGGAAAACAGTCCAGTTTAATAGCAAACGAACTCGAAAAATTCCGAAATTTCACAGGCAGAAATTAGACAAAATTTCACCCAAAATCAAAAAAGGAATCACCTGAAAAGACCTTGTAACGAAGGAGAACGAGCCTTCTGAAGTTGACAGAAAAACTGGTTATCCGAAACAAGTGCGATTTGATGAACGAATTGTTGAACGATCAAAACCCTGAAATCTGATACCAATTTGTTGTGGTATCACACAAGCTCTGATACCAATTTGATGTGGATTTAAACCCCTTAACTTAATAAAGAATCTAAAATCACACAAGTAACACAAGCCCTTCGAATTTCCTAAGAAAATCGAACAACTTAAGAATAACGAACCGGATATGACTTTGAAAACGACCACTCCTGGAACGAATTCAACGCCTCTCAAATTACCTAGACCACTCCTGGAACTAAGTACTTTGATGAACAAAACTTAGACTACTCCTAGAACTAAGAATTGAACGTTCTAATTATCAAAACAACTCCTTGAATTGAAAACTAGCAAAAGAATTTGTAAGCAATTAAGCAAAACAAACAATTAACTTGAGTTTTAATGATTTTCGAATGTTCTTCTAAAATCACGAAAATTACATTATTTATAGACTAAAACTAACTATTCCTAAGTCTATTCGAACTAGGAAAAAACCCTAGCCTTGATCCCAAGTATCCTAGATAGAATAGGAGAACCAATTCTAATGGAACTAGGAAACTAGTAATAAGACTAGTTCTAATTAACCTAAAACTTCTTAAAACAATTCCTAATTGACTTAGAAATTATTTTAAAACTAAATTAACAGAAATTAAGAAGATTCCTAATTGCTTAAACCAAGAAAAACCCTTTCAAGTGAAAGGTAAAAACTTGCAAGCAAAAACTCTAGAAAAAACTAAGTTAGGAAAATCTTTCTTTTCGTACTGCCGCCGAACCACCACCTCACGCGCCGCCATCATCGACACGCGCCCCACCGCCGTGTAGCTGGACTCAGGCCGGAGCTAGGGAGCCGGCGCGTGGCACCCAGATCGGCGCGTCGCCGCCGCTGCCGTCGTCGGAACCCAACTGGTCCTTGACTTCTTCTTCAATGGCTGCGCATGTTAACCATTCTTGATTCTTTACTCCAAGCTCGAACCCTATTGGCCTTAAAACCAATATGATTGGCTCTTCAAAAGAATTTCCCTCTTGATCCACATCATTCCCCCTCTTCAAAAGAATTTGTCCTCAAATTCGCATCATCCATGTAAGGAGAACAATTCCATGAAACCATCCAAATTCGACGAATACAAGCCAAAAGAACTATTACCTCAACGCTAGCAATTTTAAGCAATGTAACAACATCACCACGAGCAAGGCAATATTTTAGAAACAACCAATTCTCAATTTGGTCCTTGGTCTTCGAAGTTGACCATAAGAACACTTTAGGCTTCATGATATTTTTCTCATGTATGACTAACAATTTCTTCTCTTTATGCATGCCTAATGAATCCACCACTTCTAAAGAAACCATTAAATTATTATCTTGATTCACGAATGGCTCCTCAATAGTATCAAAAACCTTTTCCGACACCACCATTGGTAGATCATTATGAATAATCTGATCTTGAACAACGTCACACACAATTGGAACATCAATTGTTTCACTCACCTTTTCTTCGAGCTCTTTAGCACCTACATGTTCCTCTTCCTTATCCTTTTGACAATCTTCCTCCATCTCTTTAACTTTAACGCGGCATGGAATTAATAGTTAAAGGAATAAGTTTGAACCTCTTGTTTCCCACCTTGACCGAATATGTGTTGGCCACACCATCATGTTAACATGTCGATCAAATTGCCATGGTCTTCCTAAAAAGAACGTGACAAGCACTCATAGGAATCACATCGCACCATAATTCTTCCTTGTAATTGCCAATGGAGAAATTCACCAAAGCTTGTTGTTCTACATGAAAACCCATAGAATTATCTAGCCAACCCAACTTATATGGTTTTTTCATGATCTCTTGTAGGAAGTTGGAGTTTAGTAACCATCTCTGTAGACGCTACATTGGTACACGAACCAACTATCAATGATCACCCTACAAGTTCTATCAACAACTTTTGCATCGAGTATGAAACAAACTATCTTGTTGACCTTGAAAAATAATTTCTTCATGTAAATTCAGTCGCTCCATAAGCATATGTTTGTTACCAAAGCCAAAATCTACGTTATCATCTTCATGTTTTTTCTTCTTTTTATGACCTTGAAGTAACTTTGCAAATTCATCCATAGATTTTCGGAATCCCTTCCTCCATAATTATAAGACAAAAAACAGACTGAAAAAGAACCCTTATCCACACAGGTATATCCCACAAAAATTCGCAACACAACTTGGAACAAAAATCGCACACAACGAGCAGTAAGTATTAAATCGGACCAAAACTGACACAGTTTCGGAAAACAGTCCAGTTTAATAGCAAACGAACTCGAAAAAATTCCGAAATTTCACAGGCAGAAATTAGACAAAATTTCACCCAAAATCAAAAAAGGAATCACCTGAAAAGACCTTGTAACGAAGGAGAACGAGCCTTCTGAAGTTGACAGAAAAACTGGTTATCCGAGAACAAGTGCGATTTGATGAACGAATTGTTGAACGATCAAAACCCCTGAAATCTGATACCAATTTGTTGTGGTATCACACAAGCTCTGATACCAATTTGATGTGGATTTAAACCCCTTAACTTAATAAAGAATCTAAAAATCACACAAGTAACACAAGCCCTTCGAATTTCCTAAGAAAATCGAACAACTTAAGAATAACGAACCGGATATGACTTTGAAAACGACCACTCCTGGAACGAATTCAACGCCTCTCAAATTACCTAGACCACTCCTGGAACTAAGTACTTTGATGAACAAAACTTAGACTACTCCTAGAACTAAGAATTGAACGTTCTAATTATCAAAACAACTCCTTGAATTGAAAACTAGCAAAAGAATTTGTAAGCAATTAAGCAAAACAAACAATTAACTTGAGTTTTAATGATTTTCGAATGTTCTTCTAAAATCACGAAAATTACATTATTTATAGACTAAAACTAACTATTCCTAAGTCTATTCGAACTAGGAAAAAACCCTAGCCTTGATCCCCAAGTATCCTAGATAGAATAGGAGAACCAATTCTAATGGAACTAGGAAACTAGTAATAAGACTAGTTCTAATTAACCTAAAACTTCTTAAAACAATTCCTAATTGACTTAGAAATTATTTAAAACTAAATTAACAGAAATTAAGAAGATTCCTAATTGCTTAAACCAAGAAAAACCCTTTCAAGTGAAAGGTAAAAACTTGCAAGCAAAAACTCTAGAAAAAAACTAAGTTAGGAAAATCTTTCTTTTCGTACTGCCGCCGAACCACCACCTCACGCGCGCCATCATCGACACGCGCCCCACCGCCGTGTAGCTATACTCAGGCCGGAGCTAGGGAGCCGGCGCGTGGCACCCAGATCGGCGCGTCGCCGCCGCTGCCGTCGTCGGAACCCAACTGGTCCTTGACTTCTTCTTCAATGGCTGCGCATGTTAACCATTCTTGATTCTTTACTCCAAGCTCGAACCCTATTGGCCTTAAAACCAATATGATTGGCTCTTCAAAAGAATTTCCCTCTTGATCCACATCAAATGCATTCTACAAAGCAAATTGAATTAATGAAATTCAAACACATTCAAACAAAGCTATTTGAATCAAATGACAGTCAAATACATTCTACAAAGCTAATTGAAATCAATTGAAAGTCAAACACATTCAAATAAATCTATTTGAATCAAATGAAAGTCAAATACATTCTACAAAGCTAATTGAATCAAACGAAAGTCAAACACATTCAAACAAAGCTAATTGAATCAAATGAAAGTCAAACACATTCAAACAAAGCTATTTTAATTAAATGAAAGTCAAATACATTCTACAAAGCTAATTGAATCAAACGAAAGTCAAACACATTAAAACAAAGCAAATTGAAACAAATGAAAATCAAACACAGTCAAACAAAGTTATTTGACTCAAATGAATGTCAAATACATTCTACAAATCTAATTGAATCAAATGAAAGTCAAACACATTCAAACAAAGCTAATTGAATCAAATGAAAGTCAAATACATTCAACAAAGCTAATTGAATCAAATGAAAGTCAAAAACATTCAAACAAAGCTAATTGAATCAAATGAAAGTCAAGCACATTCAAACAAAGCTATTTTTAATCGAATGAAAGTAAATTACATTCTACAAAGCTAATTGAATCAAATGAAAGTCAAACACATTCAAACAAAGCTATTTGAATCAAATGAAAGTCAAACACATTCAAACAAAGCTATTTAAATCAAATGAGAGTCAAATACATTAAAACAAAACTAATTAAATCAAATAAAAGTCTAATACATTCTACAAAGCTAATTGAATTAAATTAAAGTCAAACACATTCAAACAAAGCTAATTGATTCAAATGAAAGTCAAACACATTCAAACAAAGATTTCGAATCAAATGAAAGTCAAATACATTCTACATAGCTAATTGAATCAAATGAAAGTCAAACACATTCAAATAAAGCTAATTGAATCAAATGAAAGTCAAATACATTCTACAAAGCTAATTGAATCAAATGAAAGTCAAACACATTAGAACAAAGCCTTTTAAATCAAATGAGAGTTAAACACATTCAAAAAAAGCTTTTTAATTTAAATGAAAGTCAAATACATTCAAACAAAGCTATATAAATCAAATGAAAGTGAAATGCATTCTACAAAGCAAATTGATCTAAATGAAATTCAAACACATTCAAACAAAGCTATTTGAATCAAATGACAGTCAAACACATTCTACAAAGCTAATTGAATCAATTGAAAGTCAAACACATTCAAACAAAGCTATTTGAATCAAATGAAAGTCAAATAAATTCTACAAAGCTAATTGAATCAAATGAAAGTCAATCACATTCAAACAAAGCTAATTGAATCAAATGAAAGTCAAACACATTCAAACAAAGCTATTTTAATTAAATGAATGTCAAATACATTCTACAGAGCTAATTGAATCAAATGAAAGTCAAACACATTCAAACAAAGCTATATATATCAAATGAAAGTGAAATGCATTCTACAAAGCAAATTAAATTAAATGAAATTCAAACACATTCAAACAAAGCTATTTGAATCAAATGACAGTAAAATACATTCTACAAAGCTAATTGAATCAATTGAAAGTCAAACACATTCAAACAAAGCTATTTGAATCAAATGAAAGTAAAATACATTCAACAAAGCTAATTGAATCAAATGAAAGTCAAACACATTCAAACAAAGCTAATTGAATCAAATAAAGGCAAGCACATTCAAAATAAGCTAATTGAATTTAATGAAAGTCAAACACATTCAAACAAAGCTTTCGAATCAAGTGAAAGTCAAATACATACTACAAAGCTAATTGAATCAAATGAAAGTCAAACACATTCAAACAAAGCTATTTAAATCAAATGAAAGTCAAATACATTCTACTAAGCTAATTGAATCAAATGAAAGTCAAACACATTCAAACAAAGCTATTTGAATCAAATGAAAGTTAAATACATTCTACAAAGCAAATTGAATCAAATGAAAGTCAAACACAGTCATACAAAGTTATTTGATTCAAATGAAAGTCAAATACATTCTACAAAGCTAATTGAATCAAATGAAAGTCAAACACATTCAAACAAAGCTTTCGAATCAAGTGAAAGTCAAATACATTCTACAAAGCTAATTGAATCAAATGAAAGTCAAACACATTCAAACAAAGCTATTTAAATCAAATCAAAGTCAAATACATTCTACTAAGCTAATTGAATCAAATGAAAGTCAAACACATTCAAACAAAGCTATTTGAATCAAATGAAAGTTAAATACATTCTACAAAGCAAATTGAATCAAATGAAAGTCAAACACAGTCATACAAAGTTATTTGATTCAAAATGAAAGTCAAATACATTCTACAAAGCTAATTGAATCAAATGAAAGTCAAACACATTCAAACAAAGCCATTTGAATCAAATGAGAGTCAAATAAATTCAAACAAAGCTAATTAAATAAAATAAAAGTAAAATAAATTCTACAAAGCTAATTGAATCAAATGAAAGTCAAACACATTCAAAAAAAAGTCTTTTAAATCAAATGAAAGTCAAACACATTCAAAAAAAGCTTTTAAATTTAAATGAAAGTCAAACACATTCAAACAAAGCTATATAAATCAAATGAAAGTGAAATGCATTCTACAAAGCAAAATTGAATTAAATGAAATTCAAACACATTCAAACAAAGCTATTTGAATCAAATGACAGTAAAATACATTCTACAAAGCTAATTAAATCAATTGAAAGTCAAACACATTCAAACAAAGCTATTTGAATCAAATGAAAGTCAAATACATTCAACAAAGCTAATTGAATCAAATGAAAGTCAAACACATTCAAACAAAGCTAATTGAATCAAATAAAAGTCAAGCACATTCAAACAAAGCTATTTTAATCAAATGAAACTCAAATACATTCTTCAAAGCTAATTGAATCAAATGAAAGTCAAACACATTCAAACAAAGCTATTTGAATCAAATGAGAGTCAAATACATTCTACAAAGCTAATTGAATCAAATGAAAGTCAAACACATTCAAACAAAGCTATTTGAAGAAAATGAAAGTCAAATACATTCTACAAACCAAATTGAATCAAATGAAAGTCAAACACAGTGAAACAAAGTTATTTGATTCAAATGAAAGTCAAATACATTCTACAAAGCTAATTGAATCAAATGAAAGTCAAATACATTCTACAAAGCTAATTGAATCATATAAAAGTCAAATACATTCAAACAAAGCTAATTGAATCATATAAAAGTCAAATACATTCAAACAAAGCTAATTGAATCAAATGGAAGTCAAATACATTCTACAAAGCTAATTGTATTAAAATAAAGTCAAACGCATTCAAAACAAGCTAATCGAATTTAACGAAAGTCAAACACATTCAAACAAAGCTTTCGAATCAAGTGAAAGTCAAATACATTCTACAAAGCTAATTGAAACAAATGAAAGTCAAACACATTCAAACAAAGCCTTTTAAATCAAATGAAAGTCAAACACATTAAAAAAAAGCTTTTTAATTTAAATGAAAGTCAAACACATTCAAACAAAGCTATATAAATCAAATGAAAGTGAAATGCATTCTACAAAGCAAATTGATCTAAATGAAATTCAAACACATTCAAACAAAGCTATTTGAATCAAATGACAGTCAAACACATTCTACAAAGCTAATTGAATCAATTGAAAGTCAAACACATTCAAACAAAGCTATTTGAATCAAATGAAAGTCAAATACATTCTACAAAGCTAATTGAATCAAGTGAAAGTCAAACTACATTCAAACAAAGCTAATTGAATCAAATGAAAGTCAAACACATTCAAACAAAGCTATTTTAATTAAATGAATGTAAAATACATTCTACAAAGCTAATTGAATCAAATGAAAGTCAAACACATTCAAACAAAGCTAATTGTATTAACTGAAAGTCAAATACATTCAAGAAAGAGAATTGAATCAAATGAAAGTAAAACACATTCAAACAAAGCTAATTGAATCAAATGAAAGTCAAACACATTCAAACAAAGATTTCGTATTAAATCAAAGTCAAATACATTCTACAAAGCTAATTGAATCAAATGAAAGTCAAACACATTCAAACAAAGCTATTTGAATCAAATGAAAGTCAAATAAATTCTACAAAGCTAATTGAATCAAATGAAAGTCAATCACATTCAAACAAAGCTAATTGAATCAAATGAAAGTCAAACACATTCAAACAAAGCTATTTTAATTAAATGAATGTCAAATACATTCTACAGAGCTAATTGAATCAAATGAAAGTCAAACACATTCAAACAAAGCTATATAAATCAAATGAAAGTGAAATGCATTCTACAAAGCAAATTAAATTAAATGAAATTCAAACACATTCAAACAAAGCTATTTGAATCAAATGACAGTAAAATACATTCTACAAAGCTAATTGAATCAATTGAAAGTCAAACACATTCAAACAAAGCTATTTGAATCAAATGAAAGTAAAATACATTCAACAAAGCTAATTGAATCAAATGAAAGTCAAACACATTCAAACAAAGCTAATTGAATCAAATAAAGGCAAGCACATTCAAAATAAGCTAATTGAATTTAATGAAAGTCAAACACATTCAAACAAAGCTTCCGAATCAAGTGAAAGTCAAATACATTTTACAAAGCTAATTGAATCAAATGAAAGTCAAACACATTCAAACAAAGCTATTTAAATCAAATGAAAGTCAAATACATTCTACTAAGCTAATTGAATCAAATGAAAGTCAAACACATTCAAACAAAGCTATTTGAATCAAATGAAAGTTAAATACATTCTACAAAGCAAATTGAATCAAATGAAAGTCAAACACAGTCATACAAAGTTATTTGATTCAAATGAAAGTCAAATACATTCTACAAAGCTAATTGAATCAAATGAAAGTCAAACACATTCAAACAAAGCTTTCGAATCAAGTGAAAGTCAAATACATTCTACAAAGCTAATTGAATCAAATGAAAGTCAAACACATTCAAACAAAGCTATTTAAATCAAATCAAAGTCAAATACATTCTACTAAGCTAATTGAATCAAATGAAAGTCAAACACATTCAAACAAAGCTATTTGAATCAAATGAAAGTTAAATACATTCTACAAAGCAAATTGAATCAAATGAAAGTCAAACACAGTCATACAAAGTTATTTGATTCAAATGAAAGTCAAATACATTCTACAAAGCTAATTGAATCAAATGAAAGTCAAACACATTCAAACAAAGCCATTTGAATCAAATGAGAGTCAAATAAATTCAAACAAAGCTAATTAAATAAAATAAAAGTAAAATAAATTCTACAAAGCTAATTGAATCAAATGAAAGTCAAACACATTCAAAAAAAGTCTTTTAAATCAAATGAAAGTCAAACACATTCAAAAAAAGCTTTTTAATTTAAATGAAAGTCAAACACATTCAAACAAAGCTATATAAATCAAATGAAAGTGAAATGCATTCTACAAAGCAAATTGAATTAAATGAAATTCAAACACATTCAAACAAAGCTATTTGAATCAAATGACAGTAAAATACATTCTACAAAGCTAATTAAATCAATTGAAAGTCAAACACATTCAAACAAAGCTATTTGAATCAAATGAAAGTCAAATACATTCAACAAAGCTAATTGAATCAAATGAAAGTCAAACACATTCAAACAAAGCTAATTGAATCAAATAAAAGTCAAGCACATTCAAACAAAGCTATTTTAATCAAATGAAAGTCAAATACATTCTTCAAAGCTAATTGAATCAAATGAAAGTCAAACACATTCAAACAAAGCTATTTGAATCAAATGAGAGTCAAATACATTCTACAAAGCTAATTGAATCAAATGAAAGTCAAACACATTCAAACAAAGCTATTTGAAGAAAATGAAAGTCAAATACATTCTACAAACCAAATTGAATCAAATGAAAGTCAAACACAGTGAAACAAAGTTATTTGATTCAAATGAAAGTCAAATACATTCTACAAAGCTAATTGAATCAAATGAAAGTCAAATACATTCTACAAAGCTTATTGAATCATATAAAAGTCAAATACATTCAAACAAAGCTAATTGAATCATATAAAAGTCAAATACATTCAAACAAAGCTAATTGAATCAAATGGAAGTCAAATACATTCTACAAAGCTAATTGTATTAAAATAAAGTCAAACGCATTCAAAACAAGCTAATCGAATTTAACGAAAGTCAAACACATTCAAACAAAGCTTTCGAATCATGTGAAAGTCAAATACATTCTACAAAGCTAATTGAAACAAATGAAAGTCAAACACATTCAAACAAAGCTATTTGAATCAAATGAAAGTCAAATACGTTCTACTAAGCTAATTGAATCAAATGAAAGTCAAACACATTGAAACAAAGCTATTTGAATCAAATGACAGTCAAATACATTCTACAAAGCTAATTGTATCAAATGAAAGTCAAACACATTCAAACAAAGCTAATTGTATTAATTGAAAGTTAAATACATTCAACAAAGCGAATTGAATCATATGAAAGAAAAACACATTAAAACAAAGCTAATTGAATTAAATGAAAGTCAAACACATTCAAACAAAGATTTTGTATTAAATGAAAGTCAAATACATTCTACAAAGCTAATTGAATCAAATGAAAGTCAAACACATTCAAATAAAGCTATTTGAATCAAATGAAAGTCAAATACATTCTACTAAGCTAATTGAATCAAATGAAAGTCAAATACATTCAAACAAAGCTATTTGAATCAAATGACAGTCAAATACGTTCTACTAAGCTAATTGTATCAAATGAAAGTAAAATACATTCAAACAAAGCTATTTGAATAAAACGAAAGTCAAATACATTCTACAAAGCTAATTGAATCAAATGAAAGTCAAACACATTCAAACAAAGCTATTTGAATCAAATGAGAGTCAAATACATTAAAACAAAGCTAATTAAATAAAATAAAAGACTAATATATTCTACAAAGCAAATTGAATTAAATTATAGTCAAACACATTCAAACAAAGCTAATTTAATCAAATGAAGTTCAAACACATTCAAACAAAGATTTCGAATCAAATGAAAATACATTCTACAAAGCTAATTGAATCAAGTGAAAGTCAAGCACATTCAAACAAAGCTATTTCAATCAAATGAAAGTCAAATACATTCTACAAAGCTAATTGAATCAAATGAAAGTTAAACACATTCAAACAAAGCTATTTGAATCAAATGAGAGTCAAATACATTCAAACAAAGCTAATTAAATCAAATAAAAGTCTAATACATTCTACAAAGCTAATTGAATTAAAATAAAGTCAAACACATTCAAACAAAGCTAATTGAATCAAATGAAAGTCAAACACATTCAAACAAAGATTTCGAATCAAATGAAAGTCAAATACATTCTACAAAGCTAATTGAATCAAATGAAAGTCAAACACATTCAAATAAAGCTATTTGAATCAAATGAAAGTCAAATACATTCTACAAAGCTAATTGAATCAAATGAAAGTCAAACACATTCAAACAAAGCTGTTTGAATCAAATGAGAGTCAAACAAATTCAAACAAAGCTAATTAAATAAAATAAAAGTAAAATACATTCTACAAAGCTAATTGAATCAAATGAAAGTCAAACACATTCAAAAAAAGATTTTTAATTTAAATGAAAGTCAAACACATTCAAACAAAGCTATATAAATCAAATGAAAGTGAAATGCATTCTACAAAGCAAATTGAATTAAATGAAATTCAAACACATTCAAACAAAGCTATTTGAATCAAATGATAGTAAAATACATTCTACAAAGCTAATTGAATCAATTGAAAGTCAAACACATTCAAACAAAGCTATTTGAATCAAATGAAAGTCAAATACATTCTACAAAGCTAATTGAATCAAATGAAAGTCAAACACATTCAAACAAAGCTAATTGAATCAAATGAAAGTAGAACACATTCAAACAAAGCTATTTTAATTAAATGAATGTCAAACACATTCTACAAAGCTAATTGAATCAAATGAAAGTGAAACACATTCAAACAAAGCTATTTGAAGAAAATGAAAGTCAAATACATTCTACAAAGCAAATTGAAACAAATGAAAGTCAAACACAGTCAAACTAAGTTATTTGACTCAAATGAAAGTCAAATACATTCTACAAAGCTAATTGAATCAAATGAAAGTCAAACACATTCAAACAAAGCTATTTGAATCAAATGAAAGTCAAACACATTCAAACAAAGATTTTGAATTAAATGAAAGTCAAATACATTCTACAAAGCTAATTGAATCAAATGAAAGTCAAACACATTCAAATAAAGCTATTTGAATCAAATGAAAGTCAAATACATTCTACAAAGCTAATTGAATCAAATGAAAGTCAAACACATTCAAACAAAGCTATTTGAATCAAAGGATAGTCAAATAATTTCAAACAAAGCTAATTAAATCAAATAAAAGTAAAATACATTCTACAAAGCTAATTGAATCAAATGAAAGTCAAACACATTCAAACAAAGCCTTTTAAATCAAATAAAAGTCAAACACTTTCAAAAAAAGCTTTTTAATTTAAATGAAAGTCAAACACATTCAAACAAAGCTATATAAATCAAATGAAAGGGAAAAAACATTCAAACAAAGCAAATTGAATCAAATGAAATTCAATCACATTCAAACAAAGCTATTTGAATCAAATGAAAGTCAAATACATTCTACAAAGCTAATTGAATCAAGTGAAACTCAAACACATTCAAACAAAGCTATTTGAATCAAATGAGAGTCAAACATGTTCAAACAAAGCTAATTAAATCAAATAAAAGTCAAATACATTCTACAAAGCTAATTGAATCAAATGAAAGTAAAAAAAATTCAAACAAAGCTATTTGAATCAAATTAAAGTCAAATACATTCTACTAAGCTAATTGGATCAAATGAAAGTCAAACACATTCAAACAAAGCTATTTAAATTAAATGAAAGTCAAATACGTTCTACAAAGCTAATTGAATCAAATAAAAGTGAAACACATTCAAACAAAGCTATTTGAATTAAATGGGAGTATAAAACATTCAAACAAAGCTAATTAAATCAAATAAAAGTCAAATACATTCTACAAAGCTAATTGAATCAAATGAAAGTCAAACACATTCAAACAAAGCTAATTGAATCAAATGAAAGTCAAATACATTCAATAAAGCTAATAGAGTCAAATGAAAGTCAAACACATTCAAATAAAGCAAATTGAATCAAATGAAAGTCAAACACATTCAAACAAAGCTATTTTAATCAAATGAATGTCAAATATGTTCAACAAAGCTAATTGTATCAAATGAAAGTCAAACACATTAAAATAAAGCTATTTGAATCAAATTAAAGTCAAACGCATTGAAATAAAGTTATTTAAATCAAATGAAAGTGAAATGCATTCTACAAAGCTAATTGAATCAAATGAAAGTTAAACGCATTCTAACAAAGCTATTTGAATCAATGAGAGTCAAATACATTCTACAAAGCTAATTAAATCAAATGAAAGTCAAACTCATTCAAACAAAGCTAATTGAATCGAATGAAAGTCAAATACATTCTACAAAGCTAATTGAATCAAATGAAAGTCAAACACATTCAAACAAAGCTAATTGAATCAAATGAAAGTCAAACACATTCAAACAAAGCTATTTTAATTAAATGAATGTCAAATACATTCTACAAAGCTAATTGAATCAAATGAAAGTCAAACACATTCAAACAAAGCTATTTGAATCAAATGAAAGTCAAATACATTCTACAAAGCTAATTGAATCAAATGAAAGTCAAACACATTCAAACAAAGCTACTTGAATCAAAAGAGAGTTAAATAAATTCAAACAAAGCTAATTAAATCAAATAAAAGTAAAATACATTCTACAAAGCTAATTCCATCAAATGAAAGTCAAACACATTCAAACAAAGCCTTTTAAATCAACTTAAAGTCAAACACATTCAAAAAAAGCTTTTTAATTTAAATGATAGTCAAACACATTCATACAAAGCTATATAAATCAAATGAAAGTGAAATGCATTCTACAAAGCAAATTGAATTAAATGAAATTCAAACACATTCAAACAAAGTTATTTGACTCAAATGACAGTCAAATACATTCTACAAAGCTAATTGAATCAAATGAAAGTCAAACACATTCAAACAAAATTATTTGAATCAAATGAAAGTCAAATACATTCTACAAAGCTAATTGAATCAAATGAAAGTCAAACACATTCAAACAAAGCTATTTGAATCAAATGAAAGTCAAACACATTCAAACAATGATTTTGAATCAAATGAAAGTCAAATACATTCTACAAATATAATTGAATCAAATGAAAGTCAAACACATTCAAACAAAGCTATTTGAATCAAATGAAAGTCAAATACATTCTACAAAGCTAATTGAATCAAATGAAAGTCAAACACATTTAAACAAAGCTATTTGAATCAAAGGAGAGTCAAATGAATTCAAACAAAGCTAATTAAATCAAATAAAAGTAAAATACATTTTACAAAGCTAATTGAATCAAATGAAAGTCAAACACATTCAAACAAAGCCTTTTTAAATCAAATAAAAGTCAAACACATTCAAAAACAGCTTTTTAATTTAAATGAAAGTCAAACACATTCAAACAAAGCTATATAAATCAAATGAAAGTGAAATGCAATCTACAAAGCAAATTGAATCAAATGAAATTCAATCACATTCAAACAAAGCTATTTGAATCAAATGAAAGTCAAATACATTCTACAAAGCTAATTGAATCAAATGAAACTCAAACACATTCAAACAAAGCTATTTGAATCAAATGAGAGTCAAACATGTTCAAACAAAGCTAATTAAATCAAATAAAAGTCAAATACATTCTACAAAGCTAATTGAATCAAATGAAAGTTAAAAAAATTCAAACAAAGCTATTTGAATCAAATGAAAGTCAAATACATTCTACTAAGCTAATTGGATCAAATGAAAGTCAAACACATTCAAAAAAGCTATTTGAATCAAATGAAAGTCAAATACGTTCTACAAAGCTAATTGAATCAAATAAAAGTGAAACACATTAAAACAAAGCTATTTGAATTAAATGAGAGTAAAAAACATTCAAACAAAGCTAATTAAATCAAATAAAAGTCAAATACATTCTACAAAGCTAATTGAATCAAATGAAAGTCAAACACATTCAAACAAAGCTAATTGAATCAAATGAAAGTCAAATACATTCAACAAAGCTAATAGAAAAAAATTAAAGTCAAACACATTCAAACAAAGCTAATTGAATCAAATGAAAGTCAAACACATTCAAACAAAGATTTCGAATCAAATGAAAGTCAAATACATTCTACAAAGCTAATTGAATCAAATGAAAGTCAAACACATTCAAATAAAGCTATTTGAATCAAATGAAAGTCAAATACATTCTACAAAGCTAATTGAATCAAATGAAAGTCAAACACATTCAAACAAAGCTGTTTGAATCAAATGAGAGTCAAACAAATTCAAACAAAGCTAATTAAATAAAATAAAAGTAAAATACAGTCTACAAAGCTAATTGAATCAAATGAAAGTCAAACACATTCAAACAAAGTCTTTTAAATCAAATGAAAGTCAAACACATTCAAAAAAAGATTTTTAATTTAAATTAAAGTCAAACACATTCAAACAAAGCTATATAAATCAAATGAAAGTGAAATGCAATCTACAAAGCAAATTGAATCAAATGAAATTCAATCACATTCAAACAAAGCTATTTGAATCAAAAGAAAGTCAAATACATTCTACAAAGCTAATTGAATCAAATGAAACTCAAACACATTCAAACAAAGCTATTTGAATCAAATGAAAGTCAAATACGTTCTACAAAGCTAATTGTATCAAATGAAAGTCAAACGCAATCAAATAAAGCTATTTGAGTCAAATGAAAGTCAAACACATTCAACAAAGTTGTTTAAATTAAATAAAAGTGAAATGTATTCTACAAAGCTAATTGATTCAAATGAAAGTTAAACGCATTCAAACAAAGCTATTTGAATCAAATGAGAGTCAAATACATTCTACAAAGCTAATTGAATCAAATGAAAGTCAAACACATTCAAACAAAGCTAATTGAATCAAATGAAAATCAAATACATTCAACAAAGCTAATTGAATCAAATGAAAGTCAAACACATTCAAACAAAGCTAATTGAATCAAATTAAAGTCAAGCACATTTAAAACAAAGCTATTTTAATCGAATGAAAGTCAATTACATTCTACAAAGCTAATTGAATCAAATGAAAGTCAAACACATTGAAACAAAGTTATTTGAATCAAATGAAAGTCAAACACATTCAAACAAAGCTATTTGAATCAAATGAGAGTCAAATACATTAAAACAAAGCTAATTAAATAAATAAAAGACTAATATATTCTACAAAGCAAATTGAATTAAATTAAAGTCAAACACATTCAAACAAAGCTAATTGAATCAAATGAAGTTCAAACACATTCAAACAAAGATTTCGAATCAAATGAAAATACATTCTACAAAGCTAATTGAATCAAATGAAAGTCAAGCACATTCAAACAAAGCTATTTCAATCAAATGAAAGTCAAATACATTCTACAAAGCTAATTGAATCAAATGAAAGTCAAACACATTCAAACAAAGCTATTTGAATCAAATGAGAGTCAAATACATTCAAACAATGCTAATTAAATCAAATAAAAGTCTAATACATTCTACAAAGCTAATTGAATTAAAATAAAGTCAAACACATTCAAACAAAGCTAATTGAATCAAATGAAAGTCAAACACATTCAAACAAAGATTTCGAATCAAATGAAAGTCAAATACATTCTACAAAGCTAATTGAATCAAATGAAAGTCAAACACATTCAAATAAAGCTATTTGAATCAAATGAAAGTCAAATACATTCTACAAAGCTAATTGAATCAAATGAAAGTCAAACACATTCAAACAAAGCTGTTTGAATCAAATGAGAGTCAAACAAATTCAAACAAAGCTAATTAAATAAAATAAAAGTAAAATACATTCTACAAAGCTAATTGAATCAAATGAAAGTCAAACACATTCAAACAAAGTCTTTTAAATCAAATGCAAGTCAAACACATTCAAAAAAAGATTTTTAATTTAAATGAAAGTCAAACACATTCAAACAAAGCTATATAAATCAAATGAAAGTGAAATGCATTCTACAAAGCAAATTGAATTAAATGAAATTCAAACACATTCAAACAAAGCTATTTGAATCAAATGATAGTAAAATACATTCTACAAAGCTAATTGAATCAATTGAAAGTCAAACACATTCAAACAAAGCTATTTGAATCAAATGAAAGTCAAATACATTCTACAAAGCTAATTGAATCAAATGAAAGTCAAACACATTCAAACAAAGCTAATTGAATCAAATGAAAGTAGAACACATTCAAACAAAGCTATTTTCATTAAATGAATGTCAAATACATTCTACAAAGCTAATTGAATCAAATGAAAGTGAAACACATTCAAACAAAGCTATTTGAAGAAAATGAAAGTCAAATACATTCTACAAAGCAAATTGAAACAAATGAAAGTCAAACACAGTCAACAAAGTTATTTGACTCAAATGAAAGTCAAATACATTCTACAAAGCTAATTGAATCAAATGAAAGTCAAAAACATTCAAACAAAGCTATTTGAATCAAATGAAAGTCAAATACATTCTACTAAGCTAATTGGATCAAATGAAAGTCAAACACATTCAAACAAAGCTATTTGAATCAAATAAAAGTCAAATACGTTCTACAAAGCTAATTGAATCAAATAAAAGTGAAACACATTCAAAACAAAGCTATTTGAGTTAAATGAGAGTAAAAACATTCAAACAAAGTTAATTAAATCAAATAAAAGTCAAATACATTCTACAAAGCTAATTGAATCAAATGAAAGTCAAACACATTCAAACAAAGCTAATTGAATCAAATGAAAGTCAAATACATTCAATAAAGCTAATAGAATCAAATGAAAGTTAAACACATTCAAACAAAGCAAATTGAATCAAATGAAAGTCAAACACATTCAAACAAAGCTATTTTAATCAAATGAATGTCAAATATGTTCAACAAAGCTAATTGTATCAAATGAAAGTCAAACACATTAAAATAAAGCTATTTGAATCAAATGAAAGTCAAACGCATTGAAACAAAGTTATTTAAATCAAATGAAAGTGAAATGCATTCTACAAAGCTAATTGAATCAAATGAAAGTTAAACGCATTCTAACAAAGCTATTTGAATCAATGAGAGTCAAATACATTCTACAAAGCTAATTGAATCAAATGAAAGTCAAACTCATTTAAACAAAGTATTTGACTCAAATGAAAGTCAAATACATTCTACAAAGCTAATTGAATCAAATGAAAGTCAAACACATTCAACAAAGCTATTTGAATCAAATGAAAGTCAAACATTCAAACAAAGATTTGAATCAAATGAAAGTCAAATACATTCTACAAAGCTAATTGAATCAAATGAAAGTCAAACACATTCAAAATAAAGCTATTTGAATCAAATGATTGTCAAATACATTCTACAAAGCTAATTGAATCAAATGAAAGTCAAACACATTCAAACAAAGCTATTTGAATCAAAGGAAGTCAAATAAATTCAAACAAAGCTAATTAAATCAAATAAAAGTAAAATACATTCTACAAAGCTAATTGAATCAAATGAAAGTCAAACACATTCAAACAAAGCCTTTTAAATCAAATAAAAGTCAAACACATTCAAAAAAGCTTTTTAATTTAAATGAAAGTCAAACACATTCAAACAAAGCTATATAAATCAAATGAAAGGGAAAAAAACATTCAAACAAAGCAAATTGAATCAAATGAAATTCAATCACATTCAAACAAAGCTATTTGAATCAAATGAAAGTCAAATACATTCTACAAAGCTAATTGAATCAAATGAAACTCAAACACATTCAAACAAAGCTATTTGAATCAAATGAGAGTCAAACATGTTCAAACAAAGCTAATTAAATCAAATAAAAGTCAAATACATTCTACAAAGCTAATTGAATCAAATGAAAGTAAAAACATTCAAACAAAGCTATTTGAATCAAATGAAAGTCAAATACATTCTACTAAGCTAATTGGATCAAATAAAGTCAAACACATTCAAACAAAGCTATTTGAATCAAATAAAAGTCAAATATTCTACAAAGCTAATTGAATCAAATAAAAGTGAAACAC
>NW_018742374.1:0-29438 GCF_001683475.1 Chenopodium quinoa
TGCATTCTACAAAGCTAATTAAATCAAATGAAAGTAAAACACATTCAAACAAAGCTAATTGATTCAAATGAAAGTCAAACACATTCAAACATAGCTTTTTGAATCATATGAAAGTCAAATGCATTCCACAAATCTAATTGAATCAAATGAAAGTCAAATGCATTCTACAAAGCGAAATGAATAAAATAAAAGTCAAATTCATTCAAACAAAGCTTTTTGAATCAAATGAAGGTCAAATGCATTCAACAAAGCTATCAAATGAAAGTCAAATGGATTCACAAAGCTAATTAAATGAAATGAAAGTCAAACGTATTCAAACAAAGCTAATTGAATCAAATGAAATTCTAATACATTCTACAAAGCTAATAGAATCAAATAAAAGTCAAACACATTCAAACAAAGCATTTTGAATCAAATGAAAGTCAAATGCATTCAACAAAGCTAATTGAATAAAATGAAAGTCAAACACATTCAATCAAAGCTAATTGAATCAAATGAAAGTCTAATGCATTCTACAAAGCTAATTGAATCAAATGAAAGTCAAACACATTCAAACAAAGCTTTTTGAATCAAATGAAAGTCAAATGCATTCATCAAAGCTAATTAGATCAAATGAAAGTCAAATGCATTTAACAAAGCTAATTAAATCAAATGAAAGTAAAACACATTCAAACAAAGCTAATTGATTCAAATGAAAGTCAAACACATTCAAACAAAGCTTTTTGAATCATATGAAAGTCAAATGCATTCCACAAAGCTAATTGAATCAAATGAAAGTCAAACAAATTCAAACTAAGCTAATTGAATCAAATGAAAGTCTAATGCTTTCTAAAAGCTAATTGAATCAAATAAAGTCAAACACATTCAAACAAACCTTTTTGAATCAAATGAAAGTCAAATGCATTCATCAAAGCTAATTGAATCAAATGAAAGTCAAATGCATTCTACAAAGCTAATTAAATCAAATGAAAGTAAAACAATTCAAACAAGCTAATTGATTCAAATGAAAGTCAAACACATTCAAACATAGCTTTTTGAATCATATGAAAGTCAAATCATTCCACAAATCTAATTGAATCAAATGAAAGTCAAATGCATTCTACAAAGCGAAATGAATAAAATAAAAGTCAAATTCATTCAAAAAGCTTTTTGAATCAAATGAAGGTCAAATGCATTCAACAAAGCTATCAAATGAAAGTCAAATGGATTCTACAAAGCTAATTAATGAAATGAAAGTCAAACGTATTCAAACAAAGCTAATTGAATCAAATGAAATTCTAATACATTCTACAAAGCTAATAGAATCAAATAAAGTCAAACACATTCAAACAAAGCATTTTGAATCAAATGAAAGTCAAATGCATTCAACAAAGCTAATTGAATAAAATGAAAGTCAAACACATTCAATCAAAGCTAATTGAATCAAATGAAAGTCTAATGCATTCTACAAAGCTAATTGAATCAAATGAAAGTCAAACACATTCAAACAAAGCTTTTGAATCAAATGAAAGTCAAATGCATTCATCAAAGCTAATTAGATCAAATGAAAGTCAAATGCATTTAACAAAGCTAATTAAATCAAATGAAAGTAAAACACATTCAAACAAAGCTAATTGATTCAAATGAAAGTCAAACACATTCAAACAAAGCTTTTTGAATCATATGAAAGTCAAATGCATTCCACAAAGCTAATTGAATCAAATGAAAGTCAAACAAATTCAAACTAAGCTAATTGAATCAAATGAAAGTCTAATGCTTTCTACAAAGCTAATTGAATCAAATAAAGTCAAACACATTCAAACAAACCTTTTTGAATCAAATGAAAGTCAAATGCATTCATCAAAGCTAATTGAATCAAATGAAAGTCAAATGCATTCTACAAAGCTAATTAAATCAAATGAAAGTAAAACACATTCAAACAAGCTAATTGATTCAAATGAAAGTCAAACACATTCAAACATAGCTTTTTGAATCATATGAAAGTCAAATGCATTCCACAAATCTAATTGAATCAATGAAAGTCAAATGCATTCTACAAAGCGAAATGAATAAAATAAAAGTCAAATTCATTCAAACAAAGCTTTTTGAATCAAATGAAGGTCAAATGCATTCAACAAAGCTATCAAATGAAAGTCAAATGGATTCTACAAAGCTAATTAAATGAAATGAAAGTCAAACGTATTCAAACAAAGCTAATTGAATCAAATGAAATTCTAATACATTCTACAAAGCTAATAGAATCAAATAAAAGTCAAACACATTCAAACAAAGCATTTTGAATCAAATGAAAGTCAAATGCATTCAACAAAGCTAATTGAATAAAATGAAAGTCAAACACATTCAATCAAAGCTAATTGAATCAAATGAAAGTCTAATGCATTCTACAAAGCTAATTGAATCAAATGAAAGTCAAACATTCAAACAAAGCTTTTTGAATCAAATGAAAGTCAAATGCATTCATCAAAGCTAATTAGATCAAATGAAAGTCAAATGCATTTAACAAAGCTAATTAAATCAAATGAAAGTAAAACACATTCAAACAAAGCTAATTGATTCAAATGAAAGTCAAACACATTCAAACAAAGCTTTTTGAATCATATGAAAGTCAAATGCATTCCACAAAGCTAATTGAATCAAATGAAAGTCAAACAAATTCAAACTAAGCTAATTGAATCAAATGAAAGTCTAATGCTTTCTACAAAGCTAATTGAATCAAATAAAGTCAAACACATTCAAACAAACCTTTTTGAATCAAATGAAAGTCAAATGCATTCATCAAAGCTAATTGAATCAAATGAAAGTCAAATGCATTCTACAAAGCTAATTAAATCAAATGAAAGTAAAACACATTCAAACAAAGCTAATTGATTCAAATGAAAGTCAAACACATTCAAACATAGCTTTTTTGAATCATATGAAAGTCAAATGCATTCCACAAATCTAATTGAATCAAATGAAAGTCAAATGCATTCTACAAAGCGAAATGAATAAAATAAAAGTCAAATTCATTCAAACAAAGCTTTTTGAATCAAATGAAGGTCAAATGCATTCAACAAAGCTATCAAATGAAAGTCAAATGGATTCTACAAAGCTAATTAAATGAAATGAAAGTCAAACGTATTCAAAAAAGCTAATTGAATCAAATGAAATTCTAATACATTCTACAAAGCTAATAGAATCAAATAAAAGTCAAACACATTCAAACAAAGCATTTTGAATCAAATGAAAGTCAAATGCATTCAACAAAGCTAATTGAATAAAATGAAAGTCAAACACATTCAATCAAAGCTAATTGAATCAAATGAAAGTCTAATGCATTCTACAAAGCTAATTGAATCAAATGAAAGTCAAACACATTCAAACAAAGCTTTTTGAATCAAATGAAAGTCAAATGCATTCATCAAAGCTAATTAGATCAAATGAAAGTCAAATGCATTTAACAAAGCTAATTAAATCAAATGAAAGTAAAACACATTCAAACAAAGCTAATTGATTCAAATGAAAGTCAAACACATTCAAACAAAGCTTTTTGAATCATATGAAAGTCAAATGCATTCCACAAAGCTAATTGAATCAAATGAAAGTCAAACAAATTCAAACTAAGCTAATTGAATCAAATGAAAGTCTAATGCTTTCTACAAAGCTAATTGAATCAAATAAAGTCAAACACATTCAAACAAACCTTTTTGAATCAAATGAAAGTCAAATGCATTCATCAAAGCTAATTGAATCAAATGAAAGTCAAATGCATTCTACAAAGCTAATTAAATCAAATGAAAGTAAAACACATTCAACAAAGCTAATTGATTCAAATGAAAGTCAAACACATTCAAACATAGCTTTTTGAATCATAAAAGTCAAATGCATTTCTAATTGAATCAAATGAAAGTCAAATGCATTCTACAAAGCGAAATGAATAAAAAAAGTCAAATTCATTCAAACAAAGCTTTTTGAATCAAATGAAGGTCAAATGCATTCAACAAAGCTATCAAATGAAAGTCAAATGGATTCTACAAAGCTAATTAAATGAAATGAAAGTCAAACGTATTCAAACAAAGCTAATTGAATCAAATGAAATTCTAATACATTCTACAAAGCTAATAGAATCAAATAAAAGTCAAACACATTCAAACAAAGCATTTTGAATCAAATGAAAGTCAAATGCATTCAACAAAGCTAATTGAATAAAATGAAAGTCAAAACACATTCAATCAAAGCTAATTGAATCAAATGAAAGTCTAATGCATTCTACAAAGCTAATTGAATCAAATGAAAGTCAAACATTCAAACAAAGCTTTTTGAATCAAATGAAAGTCAAATGCATTCATCAAAGCTAATTAGATCAAATGAAAGTCAAATGCATTTAACAAAGCTAATTAAATCAAATGAAAGTAAAACATTCAAACAAAGCTAATTGATTCAAATGAAAGTCAAACACATTCAAACAAAGCTTTTTGAATCATATGAAAGTCAAATGCATTCCACAAAGCTAATTGAATCAAATGAAAGTCAAACAAATTCAAACTAAGCTAATTGAATCAAATGAAAGTCTAATGCTTTCTACAAAGCTAATTGAATCAAATAAAGTCAAACACATTCAAACAAACCTTTTTGAATCAAATGAAAGTCAAATGCATTCATCAAAGCTAATTGAATCAAATGAAAGTCAAATGCATTCTACAAAGCTAATTAAATCAAATGAAAGTAAAACACATTCAAACAAAGCTAATTGATTCAAATGAAAGTCAAACACATTCAAACATAGCTTTTTGAATCATATGAAAGTCAAATGCATTCCACAAATCTAATTGAATCAAATGAAAGTCAAATGCATTCTACAAAGCGAAATGAATAAAATAAAAGTCAAATTCATTCAAACAAAGCTTTTTGAATCAAATGAAGGTCAAATGCATTCAACAAAGCAAATGAAAGTCAAATGGATTCTACAAAGCTAATTAAATGAAATGAAAGTCAAACGTATTCAAAAAAGCTAATTGAATCAAATGAAATTCTAATACATTCTACAAAGCTAATAGAATCAAATAAAGTCAAACACATTCAAACAAAGCATTTTGAATCAAATGAAAGTCAAATGCATTCAACAAAGCTAATTGAATAAAATGAAAGTCAAACACATTCAATCAAAGCTAATTGAATCAAATGAAAGTCTAATGCATTCTACAAAGCTAATTGAATCAAATGAAAGTCAAACACATTCAAACAAAGCTTTTTGAATCAAATGAAAGTCAAATGCATTCATCAAAGCTAATTAGATCAAATGAAAGTCAAATGCATTTAACAAAGCTAATTAAATCAAATGAAAGTAAAACACATTCAAACAAAGCTAATTGATTCAAATGAAAGTCAAACACATTCAAACAAAGCTTTTTGAATCATATGAAAGTCAAATGCATTCCACAAAGCTAATTGAATCAAATGAAAGTCAAACAAATTCAAACTAAGCTAATTGAATCAAATGAAAGTCTAATGCTTTCTACAAAGCTAATTGAATCAAATAAAGTCAAACACATTCAAACAAACCTTTTTGAATCAAATGAAAGTCAAATGCATTCATCAAAGCTAATTGAATCAAATGAAAGTCAAATGCATTCTACAAAGCTAATTAAATCAAATGAAAGTAAAACACATTCAAACAAAGCTAATTGATTCAAATGAAAGTCAAACACATTCAAACATAGCTTTTTGAATCATATGAAAGTCAAATGCATTCCACAAATCTAATTGAATCAATGAAAGTCAAATGCATTCTACAAAGCAATGAATAAATAAAAAGTCAAATTCATTCAAACAAAGCTTTTTGAATCAAATGAAGGTCAAATGCATTCAACAAAGCTATCAAATGAAAGTCAAATGGATTCACAAAGCTAATTAAATGAAATGAAAGTCAAACGTATTCAAACAAAGCTAATTGAATCAAATGAAATTCTAATACATTCTACAAAGCTAATAGAATCAAATAAAAGTCAAACACATTCAAACAAAGCATTTTGAATCAAATGAAAGTCAAATGCATTCAACAAAGCTAATTGAATAAAATGAAAGTCAAACACATTCAATCAAAGCTAATTGAATCAAATGAAAGTCTAATGCATTCTACAAAGCTAATTGAATCAAATGAAAGTCAAACACATTCAAACAAAGCTTTTTGAATCAAATGAAAGTCAAATGCATTCATCAAAGCTAATTAGATCAAATGAAAGTCAAATGCATTTAACAAAGCTAATTAAATCAAATGAAAGTAAAACACATTCAAACAAAGCTAATTGATTCAAATGAAAGTCAAACACATTCAAACAAAGCTTTTTGAATCATATGAAAGTCAAATGCATTCCACAAAAGCTAATTGAATCAAATGAAAGTCAAACAAATTCAAACTAAGCTAATTGAATCAAATGAAAGTCTAATGCTTTCTACAAAGCTAATTGAATCAAATAAAGTCAAACACATTCAAACAAACCTTTTTGAATCAAATGAAAGTCAAATGCATTCATCAAAGCTAATTGAATCAAATGAAAGTCAAATGCATTCTACAAAGCTAATTAAATCAAATGAAAGTAAAACACATTCAAACAAAGCTAATTGATTCAAATGAAAGTCAAACACATTCAAACATAGCTTTTTGAATCATATGAAAGTCAAATGCATTCCACAAATCTAATTGAATCAAATGAAAGTCAAATGCATTCTACAAAGCGAAATGAATAAAATAAAAGTCAAATTCATTCAAACAAGCTTTTTGAATCAAATGAAGGTCAAATGCATTCAACAAAGCTATCAAATGAAAGTCAAATGGATTCTACAAAGCTAATTAAATGAAATGAAAGTCAAACGTATTCAAACAAAGCTAATTGAATCAAATGAAATTCTAATACATTCTACAAAGCTAATAGAATCAAATAAAAGTCAAACACATTCAAACAAAGCATTTTGAATCAAATGAAAGTCAAATGCATTCAACAAAGCTAATTGAATAAAATGAAAGTCAAACACATTCAATCAAAGCTAATTGAATCAAATGAAAGTCTAATGCATTCTACAAAGCTAATTGAATCAAATGAAAGTCAAACACATTCAAACAAAGCTTTTTGAATCAAATGAAAGTCAAATGCATTCATCAAAGCTAATTAGATCAAATGAAAGTCAAATGCATTTAACAAAGCTAATTAAATCAAATGAAAGTAAAACACATTCAAACAAAGCTAATTGATTCAAATGAAAGTCAAACACATTCAAACAAAGCTTTTTGAATCATATGAAAGTCAAATGCATTCCACAAAGCTAATTGAATCAAATGAAAGTCAAACAAATTCAAACTAAGCTAATTGAATCAAATGAAAGTCTAATGCTTTCTACAAAGCTAATTGAATCAAATAAAGTCAAACACATTCAAACAAACCTTTTTGAATCAAATGAAAGTCAAATGCATTCATCAAAGCTAATTGAATCAAATGAAAGTCAAATGCATTCTACAAAGCTAATTAAATCAAATGAAAGTAAAACACATTCAAACAAAGCTAATTGATTCAAATGAAAGTCAAACACATTCAAACATAGCTTTTTGAATCATATGAAAGTCAAATGCATTCCACAAATCTAATTGAATCAAATGAAAGTCAAATGCATTCTACAAAGCGAAATGAATAAAATAAAAGTCAAATTCATTCAAACAAAGCTTTTTGAATCAAATGAAGGTCAAATGCATTCAACAAAGCTATCAAATGAAAGTCAAATGGATTCTACAAAGCTAATTAAATGAAATGAAAGTCAAACGTATTCAAACAAAGCTAATTGAATCAAATGAAATTCTAATACATTCTACAAAGCTAATAGAATCAAATAAAAGTCAAACACATTCAAACAAAGCATTTTGAATCAAATGAAAGTCAAATGCATTCAACAAAGCTAATTGAATAAAATGAAAGTCAAACACATTCAATCAAAGCTAATTGAATCAAATGAAAGTCTAATGCATTCTACAAAGCTAATTGAATCAAATGAAAGTCAAACACATTCAAACAAAGCTTTTTGAATCAAATGAAAGTCAAATGCATTCATCAAAGCTAATTAGATCAAATGAAAGTCAAATGCATTTAACAAAGCTAATTAAATCAAATGAAAGTAAAACACATTCAAACAAAGCTAATTGATTCAAATGAAAGTCAAACACATTCAAACAAAGCTTTTTGAATCATATGAAAGTCAAATGCATTCCACAAAGCTAATTGAATCAAATGAAAGTCAAACAAATTCAAACTAAGCTAATTGAATC
The DNA here is from genome assembly GCF_001683475.1 of Chenopodium quinoa. Taxonomy (NCBI): domain Eukaryota; kingdom Viridiplantae; phylum Streptophyta; class Magnoliopsida; order Caryophyllales; family Amaranthaceae; genus Chenopodium; species Chenopodium quinoa. The sequence goes on from NW_018742374.1 coordinate 8,291, forward strand.
AAATGAAAGTCTAATGCTTTCTACAAAGCTAATTGAATCAAATAAAGTCAAACACATTCAAACAAACCTTTTTGAATCAAATGAAAGTCAAATGCATTCATCAAAGCTAATTGAATCAAATGAAAGTCAAATGCATTCTACAAAGCTAATTAAATCAAATGAAGTAAAACACATTCAAACAAAGCTAATTGATTCAAATGAAAGTCAAACACATTCAAACATAGCTTTTTGAATCATATGAAAGTCAAATGCATTCCACAAATCTAATTGAATCAAATGAAAGTCAAATGCATTCTACAAAGCGAAATGAATAAAATAAAAGTCAAATTCATTCAAACAAAGCTTTTTGAATCAAATGAAGGTCAAATGCATTCAACAAAGCTATCAAATGAAAGTCAAATGGATTCTACAAAGCTAATTAAATGAAATGAAAGTCAAACGTATTCAAACAAAGCTAATTGAATCAAATGAAATTCTAATACATTCTACAAAGCTAATAGAATCAAATAAAGTCAAAACACATTCAAACAAAGCATTTTGAATCAAATGAAAGTCAAATGCATTCAACAAAGCTAATTGAATAAAATGAAAGTCAAACACATTCAATCAAAGCTAATTGAATCAAATGAAAGTCTAATGCATTCTACAAAGCTAATTGAATCAAATGAAAGTCAAACACATTCAAAAAAGCTTTTTGAATCAAATGAAAGTCAAATGCATTCATCAAAGCTAATTAGATCAAATGAAAGTCAAATGCATTTAACAAAGCTAATTAAATCAAATGAAAGTAAAACACATTCAAACAAAGCTAATTGATTCAAATGAAAGTCAAACACATTCAAACAAAGCTTTTTGAATCATATGAAAGTCAAATGCATTCCACAAAGCTAATTGAATCAAATGAAAGTCAAACAAATTCAAACTAAGCTAATTGAATCAAATGAAAGTCTAATGCTTTCTACAAAGCTAATTGAATCAATAAAGTCAAACACATTCAAACAAACCTTTTTGAATCAAATGAAAGTCAAATGCATTCATCAAAGCTAATTGAATCAAATGAAAGTCAAATGCATTCTACAAAGCTAATTAAATCAAATGAAAGTAAAACACATTCAAACAAAGCTAATTGATTCAAATGAAAGTCAAACATTCAAACATAGCTTTTTGAATCATATGAAAGTCAAATGCATTCCACAAATCTAATTGAATCAAATGAAAGTCAAATGCATTCTACAAAGCGAAATGAATAAAATAAAAGTCAAATTCATTCAAACAAGCTTTTTGAATCAAATGAAGGTCAAATGCATTCAACAAAGCTATCAAATGAAAGTCAAATGGATTCTCAAAGCTAATTAAATGAAATGAAAGTCAAACGTATTCAAACAAAGCTAATTGAATCAAATGAAATTCTAATACATTCTACAAAGCTAATAGAATCAAATAAAAGTCAAACACATTCAAACAAAGCATTTTGAATCAAATGAAAGTCAAATGCATTCAACAAAGCTAATTGAATAAAATGAAAGTCAAACACATTCAATCAAAGCTAATTGAATCAAATGAAAGTCTAATGCATTCTACAAAGCTAATTGAATCAAATGAAAGTCAAACACATTCAAACAAAGCTTTTTGAATCAAATGAAAGTCAAATGCATTCATCAAAGCTAATTAGATCAAATGAAAGTCAAATGCATTTAACAAAGCTAATTAAATCAAATGAAAGTAAAACACATTCAAACAAAGCTAATTGATTCAAATGAAAGTCAAACACATTCAAACAAAGCTTTTTGAATCATATGAAAGTCAAATGCATTCCACAAAGCTAATTGAATCAAATGAAAGTCAAACAAATTCAAACTAAGCTAATTGAATCAAATGAAAGTCTAATGCTTTCTACAAAGCTAATTGAATCAAATAAAGTCAAACACATTCAAACAAACCTTTTTGAATCAAATGAAAGTCAAATGCATTCATCAAAGCTAATTGAATCAAATGAAAGTCAAATGCATTCTACAAAGCTAATTAAATCAAATGAAAGTAAAACACATTCAAACAAAGCTAATTGATTCAAATGAAAGTCAAACACATTCAAACATAGCTTTTTGAATCATATGAAAGTCAAATGCATTCCACAAATCTAATTGAATCAAATGAAAGTCAAATGCATTCTACAAAGCGAAATGAATAAAATAAAAGTCAAATTCATTCAAACAAAGCTTTTTGAATCAAATGAAGGTCAAATGCATTCAACAAAGCTATCAAATGAAAGTCAAATGGATTCTACAAAGCTAATTAAATGAAATGAAAGTCAAACGTATTCAAACAAAGCTAATTGAATCAAATGAAATTCTAATACATTCTACAAAGCTAATAGAATCAAATAAAAGTCAAACACATTCAAACAAAGCATTTTGAATCAAATGAAAGTCAAATGCATTCAACAAAGCTAATTGAATAAAATGAAAGTCAAACACATTCAAATCAAAGCTAATTGAATCAAATGAAAGTCTAATGCATTCTACAAAGCTAATTGAATCAAATGAAAGTCAAACACATTCAAACAAAGCTTTTTGAATCAAATGAAAGTCAAATGCATTCATCAAAGCTAATTAGATCAAATGAAAGTCAAATGCATTTAACAAAGCTAATTAAATCAAATGAAAGTAAAACACATTCAAACAAAGCTAATTGATTCAAATGAAAGTCAAACACATTCAAACAAAGCTTTTTGAATCATATGAAAGTCAAATGCATTCCACAAAGCTAATTGAATCAAATGAAAGTCAAACAAATTCAAACTAAGCTAATTGAATCAAATGAAAGTCTAATGCTTTCTACAAAGCTAATTGAATCAAATAAAGTCAAACACATTCAAACAAACCTTTTTGAATCAAATGAAAGTCAAATGCATTCATCAAAGCTAATTGAATCAAATGAAAGTCAAATGCATTCTACAAAGCTATTAAATCAAATGAAAGTAAAACACATTCAAACAAAGCTAATTGATTCAAATGAAAGTCAAACACATTCAAACATAGCTTTTTGAATCATATGAAAGTCAAATGCATTCCACAAATCTAATTGAATCAAATGAAAGTCAAATGCATTCTACAAAGCGAAATGAATAAAATAAAAGTCAAATTCATTCAAACAAAGCTTTTTGAATCAAATGAAGGTCAAATGCATTCAACAAAGCTATCAAATGAAAGTCAAATGGATTCTACAAAGCTAATTAAATGAAATGAAAGTCAAACGTATTCAAACAAAGCTAATTGAATCAAATGAAATTCTAATACATTCTACAAAGCTAATAGAATCAAATAAAAGTCAAACACATTCAAACAAAGCATTTTGAATCAAATGAAAGTCAAATGCATTCAACAAAGCTAATTGAATAAAATGAAAGTCAAACACATTCAATCAAAGCTAATTGAATCAAATGAAAGTCTAATGCATTCTACAAAGCTAATTGAATCAAATGAAAGTCAAACACATTCAAACAAAGCTTTTTGAATCAAATGAAAGTCAAATGCATTCATCAAAGCTAATTAGATCAAATGAAAGTCAAATGCATTTAACAAAGCTAATTAAATCAAATGAAAGTAAAACACATTCAAACAAAGCTAATTGATTCAAATGAAAGTCAAACACATTCAAACAAAGCTTTTTGAATCATATGAAAGTCAAATGCATTCCACAAAGCTAATTGAATCAAATGAAAGTCAAACAAATTCAAACTAAGCTAATTGAATCAAATGAAAGTCTAATGCTTTCTACAAAGCTAATTGAATCAAATAAAGTCAAACACATTCAAACAAACCTTTTTGAATCAAATGAAAGTCAAATGCATTCATCAAAGCTAATTGAATCAAATGAAAGTCAAATGCATTCTACAAAGCTAATTAAATCAAATGAAAGTAAAACACATTCAAACAAAGCTAATTGATTCAAATGAAAGTCAAACACATTCAAACATAGCTTTTTGAAATCATATGAAAGTCAAATGCATTCCACAAATCTAATTGAATCAAATGAAAGTCAAATGCATTCTACAAAGCGAAAATGAATAAAATAAAAGTCAAATTCATTCAAACAAAGCTTTTTGAATCAAATGAAGGTCAAATGCATTCAACAAAGCTATCAAATGAAAGTCAAATGGATTCTACAAAGCTAATTAAATGAAATGAAAGTCAAACGTATTCAAACAAAGCTAATTGAATCAAATGAAATTCTAATACATTCTACAAAGCTAATAGAATCAAATAAAAGTCAAACACATTCAAACAAAGCATTTTGAATCAAATGAAAGTCAAATGCATTCAACAAAGCTAATTGAATAAAATGAAAGTCAAACACATTCAATCAAAGCTAATTGAATCAAATGAAAGTCTAATGCATTCTACAAAGCTAATTGAATCAAATGAAAGTCAAACACATTCAAACAAAGCTTTTTGAATCAAATGAAAGTCAAATGCATTCATCAAAGCTAATTAGATCAAATGAAAGTCAAATGCATTTAACAAAGCTAATTAAATCAAATGAAAGTAAAACACATTCAAACAAAGCTAATTGATTCAAATGAAAGTCAAACACATTCAAACAAAGCTTTTTGAATCATATGAAAGTCAAATGCATTCCACAAAGCTAATTGAATCAAATGAAAGTCAAACAAATTCAAACTAAGCTAATTGAATCAAATGAAAGTCTAATGCTTTCTACAAAGCTAATTGAATCAAATAAAGTCAAACACATTCAAACAAACCTTTTTGAATCAAATGAAAGTCAAATGCATTCATCAAAGCTAATTGAATCAAATGAAAGTCAAATGCATTCTACAAAGCTAATTAAATCAAATGAAAGTAAAACACATTCAAACAAAGCTAATTGATTCAAATGAAAGTCAAACACATTCAAACATAGCTTTTTGAATCATATGAAAGTCAAATGCATTCCACAAATCTAATTGAATCAAATGAAAGTCAAATGCATTCTACAAAGCGAAATGAATAAAATAAAAGTCAAATTCATTCAAACAAAGCTTTTTGAATCAAATGAAGGTCAAATGCATTCAACAAAGCTATCAAATGAAAGTCAAATGGATTCTACAAAGCTAATTAAATGAAATGAAAGTCAAACGTATTCAAACAAAGCTAATTGAATCAAATGAAATTCTAATACATTCTACAAAGCTAATAGAATCAAATAAAAGTCAAAACACATTCAAACAAAGCATTTTGAATCAAATGAAAGTCAAATGCATTCAACAAAGCTAATTGAATAAAATGAAAGTCAAACACATTCAATCAAAGCTAATTGAATCAAATGAAAGTCTAATGCATTCTACAAAGCTAATTGAATCAAATGAAAGTCAAACACATTCAAACAAAGCTTTTTGAATCAAATGAAAGTCAAATGCATTCATCAAAGCTAATTAGATCAAATGAAAGTCAAATGCATTTAACAAAGCTAATTAAATCAAATGAAAGTAAAACATTCAAACAAAGCTAATTGATTCAAATGAAAGTCAAACACATTCAAACAAAGCTTTTTGAATCATATGAAAGTCAAATGCATTCCACAAAGCTAATTGAATCAAATGAAAGTCAAACAAATTCAAACTAAGCTAATTGAATCAAATGAAAGTCTAATGCTTTCTACAAAGCTAATTGAATCAAATAAAGTCAAACACATTCAAACAAACCTTTTTGAATCAAATGAAAGTCAAATGCATTCATCAAAGCTAATTGAATCAAATGAAAGTCAAATGCATTCTACAAAGCTAATTAAATCAAATGAAAGTAAAACACATTCAAACAAAGCTAATTGATTCAAATGAAAGTCAAACACATTCAAACATAGCTTTTTGAATCATATGAAAGTCAAATGCATTCCACAAATCTAATTGAATCAAATGAAAGTCAAATGCATTCTACAAAGCGAAATGAATAAAATAAAAGTCAAATTCATTCAAACAAAGCTTTTTGAATCAAATGAAGGTCAAATGCATTCAACAAAGCTATCAAATGAAAGTCAAATGGATTCTACAAAGCTAATTAAATGAAATGAAAGTCAAACGTATTCAAACAAAGCTAATTGAATCAAATGAAATTCTAATACATTCTACAAAGCTAATAGAATCAAATAAAAGTCAAACACATCAAACAAAGCATTTGAATCAAATGAAAGTCAAATGCATTCAACAAAGCTAATTGAATAAAATGAAAGTCAAACACATTCAATCAAAGCTAATTGAATCAAATGAAAGTCTAATGCATTCTACAAAGCTAATTGAATCAAATGAAAGTCAAACACAATTCAAACAAAGCTTCTTGAATCAAATGAAAGTCAAATGCATTCACAAAGCTAATTAGATCAAATGAAAGTCAAATGCATTTAACAAAGCTAATTAAATCAAATGAAAGTAAAACACATTCAAACAAAGCTAATTGATTCAAATGAAAGTCAAACACATTCAAACAAAGCTTTTGAATCATGAAAGTCAAAGCATTAAAGCTAATTGAATCAAATGAAATCAAACAAATTCAAACAAAGCTAATTGAATCAAATGAAAGTCTAATGCTTTCTACAAAGCTAATTGAATCAAATAAAGTCAAACACATTCAAAACAAACCTTTTTGAATCAAATGAAAGTCAAATGCATTCATCAAAGCTAATTGAATCAAATGAAAGTCAAATGCATTCAACAAAGCTAATTAAATCAAATGAAAGTAAAACACATTCAAACAAAGCTAATTGATTCAAATGAAAGTCAAACACATTCAAACATAGCTTTTGAATCATATGAAAGTCAAATGCATTCCACAAATCTAATTGAATCAAATGAAAGTCAAATGCATTCTACAAAGCGAAATGAATAAAATAAAAGTCAAATTCATTCAAACAAAGCTTTTTGAATCAAATGAAGGTCAAATGCATTCAACAAAGCTATCAAATGAAAGTCAAATGGATTCTACAAAGCTAATTAAATGAAATGAAAGTCAAACGTATTCAAACAAAGCTAATTGAATCAAATGAAATTCTAATACATTCTACAAAGCTAATAGAATCAAATAAAAGTCAAACACATTCAAACAAAGCATTTTGAATCAAATGAAAGTCAAATGCATTCAACAAAGCTAATTGAATAAAATGAAAGTCAAACACATTCAATCAAAGCTAATTGAATCAAATGAAAGTCTAATGCATTCTACAAAGCTAATTGAATCAAATGAAAGTCAAACACATTCAAACAAAGCTTTTGAATCAAATGAAAGTCAAATGCATTCATCAAAGCTAATTAATCAAATGAAAGTCAAATGCATTTAACAAAGCTAATTAAATCAAATGAAAGTAAAACACATTCAAACAAAGCTAATTGATTCAAATGAAAGTCAAACACATTCAAACAAAGCTTTTTGAATCATATGAAAGTCAAATGCATTCCACAAAGCTAATTGAATCAAATGAAAGTCAAACAAATTCAAACTAAGCTAATTGAATCAAATGAAAGTCTAATGCTTTCTACAAAGCTAATTGAATCAAATAAAGTCAAACACATTCAAACAAACCTTTTGAATCAAATGAAAAAATTTCATCAAAGCTAATTGAATCAAATGAAAGTCAAATGCATTCAACAAAGCTAATTAAATCAAATGAAAGTAAAACACATTCAAACAAAGCTAATTGATTCAAATGAAAGTCAACACATTCAAACATAGCTTTTTGAATCATATGAAAGTCAAATGCATTCCACAAATCTAATTGAATCAAATGAAAGTCAAATGCATTCTACAAAGCAAATGAATAAAATAAAAGTCAAATTCATTCAAACAAAGCTTTTTGAATCAAATGAAGGTCAAATGCATTCAACAAAGCTATCAAATGAAAGTCAAATGATTCTACAAAGCTAATTAAATGAAATGAAAGTCAAACGTATTCAACAAAGCTAATTGAATCAAATGAAATTCTAATACATTCTACAAAGCTAATAGAATCAAATAAAAGTCAAACACATTCAAACAAAGCATTTTGAATCAAATGAAAGTCAAATGCATTCAACAAAGCTAATTGAATAAAATGAAAGTCAAACACATTCAATCAAAGCTAATTGAATCAAATGAAAGTCTAATGCATTCTACAAAGCTAATTGAATCAAATGAAAGTCAAACACATTCAAACAAAGCTTTTTGAATCAAATGAAAGTCAAATGCATTCATCAAAGCTAATTAGATCAAATGAAAGTCAAATGCATTTAACAAAGCTAATTAAATCAAATGAAAGTAAAACACATTCAAACAAAGCTATTGATTCAAATGAAAGTCAAACACATTCAAACAAAGCTTTTTGAATCAGATGAAAGTCAAATGCATTCCACAAAGCTAATTGAATCAAATGAAAGTCAAACAAATTCAAACTAAGCTAATTGAATCAAATGAAAGTCTAATGCTTTCTACAAAGCTAATTGAATCAAATAAAGTCAAACACATTCAAACAAAACCTTTTGAATCAAATGAAAGTCAAATGCATTCATCAAAGCTAATTGAATCAAATGAAAAGTCAAATGCATTCAACAAAGCTAATTAAATCAAATGAAAGTAAAACACATTCAAACAAAGCTAATTGATTCAAATGAAAGTCAAACACATTCAAACATAGCTTTTTGAATCATATGAAAGTCAAATGCATTCCACAAATCTAATTGAATCAAATGAAAGTCAAATGCATTCTACAAAGCGAAATGAATAAAATAAAAGTCAAATTCATTCAAACAAAGCTTTTTGAATCAAATGAAGGTCAAATGCATTCAACAAAGCTATCAAATGAAAGTCAAATGGATTCTACAAAGCTAATTAAATGAAATGAAAGTCAAACGTATTCAAACAAAGCTAATTGAATCAAATGAAATTCTAATACATTCTACAAAGCTAATAGAATCAAATAAAAGTCAACACATTCAAACAAAGCATTTTGAATCAAATGAAAGTCAAATGCATTCAACAAAGCTAATTGAATAAAATGAAAGTCAAACACATTCAATCAAAGCTAATTGAATCAAATGAAAGTCTAATGCATTCTACAAAGCTAATTGAATCAAATGAAAGTCAAACACATTCAAACAAAGCTTTTGAATCAAATGAAAGTCAAATGCATTCATCAAAGCTAAAATCAAATGAAAGTCAAATGCATTTAAAAGCTAATTTTCAAATGAAAGAAACACATTCAAACAAGCTATTGATTCAAATGAAAGTCAAACACATTCAAACAAAGCTTTTTGAATCAATGAAAGTCAAATGCATTCCACAAAGCTAATTGAATCAAATGAAAGTCAAACAAATTCAAACTAAGCTAATTGAATCAAAGTCTAATGCTTTCTACAAAGCTAATTGAATCAAATAAAGTCAAACACATTCAAACAAACCTTTTTGAATCAAATGAAAGTCAAATGCATTCATCAAAGCTAATTGAATCAAATGAAAGTCAAATGCATTCAACAAAGCTAATTAAATCAAATGAAAGTAAAACACATTCAAACAAAGCTAATTGATTCAAATGAAAGTCAAACACATTCAAACATAGCTTTTTGAATCATATGAAAGTCAAATGCATTCCACAAATCTAATTGAATCAAATGAAAGTCAAATGCATTCTACAAAGCGAAATGAATAAAATAAAAGTCAAAATTCATTCAAACAAAGCTTTTTGAATCAAATGAAATCAAATGCATTCAACAAAGCTATCAAATGAAAGTCAAATGGATTCTACAAAGCTAATTAATGAAAAAAGTCAAACGTATTCAAACAAAGCTAATTGAATCAAATGAAATAATACATTCTACAAATAATAGAATCAAATAAAGTCAAACACATTCAAACAAAGCTTTTTGAATCAATGAAAGTCAAATGCATTCAACAAAGCTAATTGAATAAAATGAAAGTCAAACACATTCAATCAAAGCTAATTGAATCAAATGAAAGTCTAATGCATTCTACAAAGCTAATTGAATCAAATGAAAGTCAAACACATTCAAACAAAGCTTTGAATCAAATGAAAGTCAAATGCATTCATCAAAGCTAATTAGATCAAATGAAAGTCAAATGCATTTAACAAAGCTAATTAAATCAAATGAAAGTAAAACACATTCAAACAAAGCTAATTGATTCAAATGAAAGTCAAACACATTCAAACAAAGCTTTTTGAATCATATGAAAGTCAAATGCATTCCACAAAGCTAATTGAATCAAATGAAAGTCAAACAAATTCAAACTAAGCTAATTGAATCAAATGAAAGTCTAATGCTTTCTACAAAGCTAATTGAATCAAAAAAGTCAAACACATTCAAACAAACCTTTTTGAATCAAATGAAAGTCAAATGCATTCATCAAAGCTAATTGAATCAAATGAAAGTCAAATGCATTCTACAAAGCTAATTAAATCAAATGAAAGTAAAAACATTCAAACAAAGCTAATTGATTCAAATGAAAGTCAAACACATTCAAACATAGCTTTTTGAATCATATGAAAGTCAAATGCATTCCACAAATCTAATTGAATCAAATGAAAGTCAAATGAAAGCGAAATGAAAAATAAAAGTCAAATTCATTCAAACAAAGCTTTTTTGAATCAAATGAAGGTCAAATGCATTCAACAAAACTATCAAATGAAAGTCAAATGGATTCTACAAAGCTAATTAAATGAAATGAAAGTCAAACGTATTCAAACAAAGCTAATTGAATCAAATGAAATTCTAATACATTCTACAAAGCTAATAGAATCAAAAAAGAAGCATGAATCAAAGAAATCAAATGCATTCAACAAAGCTAATTGAATAAAATGAAAGTCAAACACATTCAATCAAAGCTAATTGAATCAAATGAAAGTCTAATGCATTCTACAAAGCTAATTGAATCAAATTCAAAACACATTCAAACAAATGAATCAAATGAAAGTCAAATGCATTCATCAAAGCTAATTGATCAAATGAAAGTCAAATGCATTTAACAAAGCTAATTAAATCAAATGAAAGTAAAACACATTCAAACAAAGCTAATTGATTCAAATGAAAGACATTCAAACAAATTTGAATCATATGAAAGTCAAATGCATTCCACAAAGCTAATTGAATCAAATGAAAGTCAAACAAATTCAAACTAAGCTAATTGAATCAAATGAAAGTCTAATGCTTTCTACAAAGCTAATTGAATCAAATAAAGTCAAACACATTCAAACAAACCTTTTGAATCAAATGAAAGTCAAATGCATTCATCAAAGCTAATTGAATCAAATGAAAGTCAAATGCATTCACAAAGCTAATTAAATCAAAAAAGTAAAACACATTCAAACAAAGCTAATTGATTCAATGAAAGTCAAACACATTCAAACATAGCTTTTTGAATCATATGAAAGTCAAATGCATTCCACAAATCTAATTGAATCAAATGAAAGTCAAATGCATTCTACAAAGCGAAATGAATAAAAAAAAGTCAAATTCATTCAAACAAAGCTTTTTGAATCAAATGAAGGTCAAATGCATTCAACAAAGCTATCAAATGAAAGTCAAATGGATTCTACAAAGCTAATTAAATGAAATGAAAGTCAAAGTATTCAAACAAAGCTAATTGAATCAAATGAAATTCTAATACATTCTACAAAGCTAATAGAATCAAATAAAAGTCAAACACATTCAAACAAAGCATTTTGAATCAAATGAAAGTCAAATGCATTCAACAAAGCTAATGAATAAAATGAAAGTCAAACACATTCAATCAAAGCTAATTGAATCAAATGAAAGTCTAATGCATTCTACAAAGCTAATTGAATCAAATGAAAGTCAAACACATTCAAACAAAGTTTTTGAATCAAATGAAAGTCAAATGCATTCATCAAAGCTAATTAGATCAAATGAAAGTCAAATGCATTTAACAAAGCTAATTAAATCAAATGAAAGTAAAACACATTCAAACAAAGCTAATTGATTCAAATGAAAGTCAAACACATTCAAACAAAGCTTTTTGAATCATATGAAAGTCAAATGCATTCCACAAAGCTAATTGAATCAAATGAAAGTCAAACAAATTCAAACTAAGCTAATTGAATCAAATGAAAGTCTAATGCTTTTACAAAGCTAATTGAATCAAATAAAGTCAAACACATTCAAACAAACCTTTTTGAATCAAATGAAAGTCAAATGCATTCATCAAAGCTAATTGAATCAAATGAAAGTCAAATGCATTCTACAAAGCTAATTAAATCAAATGAAAGTAAAACACATTCAAAAAAGCTAATTGATTCAAATGAAAGTCAAACACATTCAAACATAGCTTTTTGAATCATATGAAAGTCAAATGCATTCCACAAATCTAATTGAATCAAATGAAAGTCAAATGCATTCTACAAAGCGAAATGAATAAAATAAAAGTCAAATTCATTCAAACAAAGCTTTTTGAATCAAATGAATCAAATGCATTCAACAAAACTATCAAATGAAAGTCAAATGGATTCTACAAAGCTAATTAAATGAAATGAAAGTCAAACGTATTCAAACAAAGCTAATTGAATCAAATGAAATTCTAATACATTCTACAAAGCTAATAGAATCAAATAAAAGTCAAACACATTCAACAAAGCATTTTGAAATCAAATGAAAGTCAAATGCATTCAACAAAGCTAATTGAATAAAATGAAAGTCAAACACATTCAATCAAAGCTAATTGAATCAAATGAAAGTCTAATGCATTCTACAAAGCTAATTGAATCAAATGAAAGTCAAACACATTCAAACAAAGCTTTTGAATCAAATGAAAGTCAAATGCATTCATCAAAGCTAATTAGATCAAATGAAAGTCAAATGCATAACAAAGCTAATAAATCAAAAAGCAAAGTCAAATGAAAGTCAAACACATTCAAACAAAGCTTTTTGAATCATATGAAAGTCAAATGCATTCCACAAAGCTAATTGAATCAAATGAAAGTCAAACTCAAACAAGCTAATTGAATCAAATGAAAGTCCTTTCTACAAAGCTAATTGAATCAAATAAAGTCAAAACATTCAAACAAACCTTTTTGAATCAAATGAAAGTCAAATGCATTCATCAAAGCTAATTGAATCAAATGAAAGTCAAATGCATTCTACAAAGCTAATTAAATCAAATGAAAGTAAAACACATTCAAACAAAGCTAATTGATTCAAATGAAAGTCAAACACATTCAAACAAGCTTTTTGAATCATATGAAAGTCAAATGCATTCCACAAATTTAATTGAATCAAATGAAAGTCAAATGCATTCTACAAAGCGAAATGAATAAAATAAAAGTCAAATTCATTCAAACAAAGCTTTTTGAATCAAATGAAGTCAAATGCATTCAACAAAGCTATCAAATGAAAGTCAAATGGATTCTACAAAGCTAATTAAATGAAATGAAAGTCAAACGTATTCAAACAAAGCTAATTGAATCAAATGAAATTCTAATACATTCTACAAAGCTAATAGAATCAAATAAAAGTCAAACACATTCAAACAAAGCATTTTGAATCAAATGAAAGTCAAATGCATTCAACAAAGCTAATTGAATAAAATGAAAGTCAAACACATTCAATCAAAGCTAATTGAATCAAATGAAAGTCTAATGCATTCTACAAAGCTAATTGAATCAAATGAAAGTCAAACACATTCAAACAAAGCTTTTGAATCAAATGAAAGTCAAATGCATTCATCAAAGCTAATTAGATCAAATGAAAGTCAAATGCATTTAACAAAGCTAATTAAATCAAATGAAAGTAAAACACATTCAAACAAAGCTAATTGATTCAAATGAAAGTCAAACACATTCAAACAAAGCTTTTTGAATCATATGAAAGTCAAATGCATTCCACAAAGCTAATTGAATCAAATGAAAGTCAAACAAATTCAAACTAAGCTAATTGAATCAAATGAAAGTCTAATGCTTTCTACAAAGCTAATTGAATCAAATAAAGTCAAACACATTCAAACAAACCTTTTTGAATCAAATGAAAGTCAAATGCATTCATCAAAGCTAATTGAATCAAATGAAAGTCAAATGCATTCTACAAAGCTAATTAAATCAAATGAAAGTAAAACACATTCAAACAAAGCTAATTGATTCAAATGAAAGTCAAACACATTCAAACATAGCTTTTTGAATCATATGAAAGTCAAATGCATTCCACAAATCTAATTGAATCAAATGAAAGTCAAATGCATTCTACAAAGCGAAATGAATAAAATAAAAGTCAAATTCATTCAAACAAAGCTTTTTGAATCAAATGAAGGTCAAATGCATTCAACAAAGCTATCAAATGAAAGTCAAATGGATTCTACAAAGCTAATTAAATGAAATGAAAGTCAAACGTATTCAAACAAAGCTAATTGAATCAAATGAAATTCTAATACATTCTACAAAGCTAATAGAATCAAATAAAAGTCAAACACATTCAAACAAAGCATTTTGAATCAAATGAAAGTCAAATGCATTCAACAAAGCTAATTGAATAAAATGAAAGTCAAACACATTCAATCAAAGCTAATTGAATCAAATGAAAGTCTAATGCATTCTACAAAGCTAATTGAATCAAATGAAAGTCAAACACATTCAAACAAAGCTTTTGAATCAAATGAAAGTCAAATGCATTCATCAAAGCTAATTGATCAAATGAAAGTCAAATGCATTTAACAAAGCTAATTAAATCAAATGAAAGTAAAACACATTCAAACAAAGCTAATTGATTCAAATGAAAGTCAAACACATTCAAACAAAGCTTTTTGAATCATATGAAAGTCAAATGAAGCAAATGAATTCAAACTAAGCTAATGAATCAAATGAAAGTCTAATGCTTCTACAAAGCTAATTGAATCAAATAAAGTCTGATGTGTAAGCAAGATGAGAACCTTGTTACAAAAGTACGTTTTAAGGGGTCTTAGTGAAATCGTGATTAGTGAAGGGGAGAATAGGGGAACACTCAACCCTAGTCTCGGATATAACAAAGGGGAACACTCACCCTTTGCTTGGTGTAGTTAGGAATGGGAACACTCAACCCACTCGTTCACTACGCAAGTTCCTAGGTTTGGGAACACTCTACCAAAACTAGCACTCTTCAAATTTGAGTTATCAAACTTGGACCTTAAAAATGACTAATTGCTAAGTCACGTTTAATCAACAAAACACAAGTGTTTAAGCAAATTTCTGGATGCTTTTCATTCATGCATAGTACACTATTTATAGTAGTGTATAAGTTACATAAAGGAACATAGGATTCCCTTCTACAATTTTAAATGATCATCCATCACTTGCCTAATTAAAAGACAAGATAAAATGCTAATTATAAGGTGATTAAAAGGCTCATATGACTGTCCAATTAACCCCTCATAACAACAAAGTAAAACTAATCAACTAAGCTTAAAACTATGCTTAAATTAAGGAGAAAACGTTCAGCAATCATGAGGTCTTCAAACAGCATTTTCAACGTCCAAGAAAACATGCAAACAACCCCCTTGAGTCACGCTTGTAACCTCCCATTTAAACCCTTGATTCAAGCTCCTTTATTCTAGCAACAACTCTCTAATTAAGTACATGTAAACCCCAAGTAAAGAGGTAGAATAATCAGCCAACTAATGCCTTAATTCACGCCCAACACAAGCCTTGAATCACGCTGTCAAAATCAGTCCAATGTAACTCCCAAATGCATAAATCATGCGTGGCTTCAAGCTTGGAAAAACGGCTCATGTACTAGATACCTTCAGCAAGAATAATTACACTAAGGGAAGTGTAACCATTTGTTAAACTCTTTGGACTAAAACCGTGCATAGGATTGAAGAATGATTTAGACAAGAATAATCCCTTAGCACCTTGCTCAATAGCACCGTGTTGAACCTCCTCATCTTGACCATGGATAGTTGACCCTTGACCATCTTGGTCATCTTCCCCTTCTTCAAAAGGAATTGCCCTCAATTCGTCATCATCAAAGTAAGGAGCAAGATCACCAATGTTGAATGTACTTGAGACACCATATTGGCCTCCCAAATCTATTTTGTATGCATTGTCATTGATCCTTTCCACGACCTCAAACGGACCCTCGGCTCTTGCATAAGCTTGTTCTTCCTTTTGCTAGGAAAACGTTCTTTCCTCATGTAAATCCACACCAAGTCCCCAACTTCAAAAGACTTCATATTTCTAACTCGTTTGTTGGCTTGTTTCTTGTAGATTTCATTTGCCTTTTCAATGTTTCTTCGAACTTCTTTATGGACTTTTATCATGAACTCGGCTTGCTCCTTTGCCCCACCATGAACGAACTTGTCTTTTGGCAAAGCAATAAGATCAATGGGAACATAAGGATTAACGCCATATACTACTTCAAAAGGAGAGTACTTCGTAGTAGCACTAGGTGTCCTATTATAAGCAAACTCGGCATGAGCAAGCTTATTATCCCAATCTTTGGTACTTTTGCTTACCAAAGCCCTAAGCAACGAACCAAGTATCCTATTCACCACCTCCGTTTGACCATCGGTTTGTGGATGATGTGAGGTAGAAAACAATAACTTAGTTCCCATCAAACGCCATATAGACTTCCAAAAATGACTTAGGAACTTAGTGTCACGATCCGACACAATGGTGCGTGGCACCCCATGAAAACGAACCACTTCTTCGAAGTACAACTTAGCCACTTTTACTGCATCTTCAGTTTTATGGCAAGGAATGAAATGAGCCATTTTTGAAAACCGATCAACCACCACCATTATTGAATCCTTGCCTCTTTGAGTTCTTGGCAAAGCTACAATAAAATCCATACTAACATCTTCCCAAGGTCTCTCGGGAATTGGTAAGGGCTTGTAGAGACCTTTATGAAACACCATCTTTGCTCTTTGACAAGTAGAACAACGACTCACCACATGATGAACCGTGGCTAACATTTTCGGCCAATAAAAGTGAGCTTGGAGAAGCTCCACTGTCTTGTGAATACCAACGTGACCAGCTAGCCCTCCCCCATGAGCTTCATGTATCAACAAACTTCTAATGGGACATTTTGGAATACATAATCTATTTCCTTTAAAAAGAAAACCATTATGTAAGAAAACAGATCATAGACTCCATGGACACAGTTATCAATTATCCTTTTGAGTTCATCATCTTCTTGATAGTATTCTTTGATCAAATCGAACCCAAGTATCTTTGCTTCAACCATTCCAAGCAAATTATGCCTTCGAGATAAGGCATCCGCAACCACATTAGCTTTCCCACTCTTGTATTTAGAGGAAAAGTTAAATGTTTGCAAGAATTC
This sequence comes from Chenopodium quinoa, assembly GCF_001683475.1. NCBI lineage: Eukaryota > Viridiplantae > Streptophyta > Magnoliopsida > Caryophyllales > Amaranthaceae > Chenopodium > Chenopodium quinoa. Next base: position 25,581 of record NW_018742374.1, read on the forward strand.
GACCCACTTTGCATGTCTTGCATTCAGCTTCTTTTGGCCATGTATGAACCTCAAGGATTCATGATCGGAATGCAATATGAAAGGTTGTGGCCTCAAGTAATGTGACCAATGATCTAGAGCTCTTACCATAGCATAGAACTCTTTATCATAGGTGGAGTAATTCAACTTGCCTTGACTCATCTTCTCACTAAAGTAAGCAATGGGACGCCCACCTTGAATCAATACGGCACCAATACCCTTTCCACTTGCGTCACATTCAACCTCAAATGGTTTGGAAAAATCCGGAAGTGCTAAGATGGGTGTGTTGCACATCTTCTTCTTGACTTCTTCAAATGCCCTTTGAGCTTGGGGTGTCCATTCAAACACGCCTTTCTTAGTACACTCGGTGATGGGAGACATGAGTGTGCTAAAATTCTTGATGAATCTTCTATAGAAGGAGGCAAGTCCATGAAATGAACGAACTTCCGTGAGTGTCCTTGGACTAGGCCATGATTGAATTGCTTCAATTTTGCTAGGATCCACCTTCACGCCATCACCTGAAACTATGTAACCAAGAAACATGACTTCATACAATAAAAAATCACATTTTTCTAGTTTCCCATACAATTTTTCTTGCCTCAAAACAGAAAATACTTGGAAAAGATGATCAAAATGAGATTCTTCATCACGTGAATAAATGAGAATGTCATCCAAGTATACTACCACGAACTTGCCAAGAAATGGCCTTAGCACCTCATTCATTAATCTCATGAACGTGCTAGGGCATTTGTAAGGCCAAATGGCATGACGAGCCACTCATACAACCCATGCTTTGTCTTGAACGCGGTTTTCCATTCATCCCCTTCTCTCATGCGAATTTGATGATACCCACTTCTCAAGTCTACCTTTGAGAAGACCTTGGAACCACTTAACTCATCAAGCATGTCATCAAGCCTTGGAATCGGAAACCTGTACTTGATAGTAATGTTATTAACGGCTCTACTATCAATACACATTCTCCAAGTACCATCTTTCTTAGGGACCAACAAAGCAGGAACGGCACATGGACTCATGGACTCACGCACATAACCCATCCCCATTAGCTCTTCAATTTGACGTTGTAATTCCTTAGTTTCTAAAGGGTTACACCTATAGGCTGGCTTATTTGGCAAAGGTGCTCCGGGAATGAGATCGATTTGATGCTCAATTCCACGTATGGGTGGTAGTTCTTTAGGTAATTCATTCGGAAAAACGTCCTCAAAATCCTTAATCAATTGGGCTAACTTAGGATTTTGAGCAACAAAATTTTCGTGGGTTTCTTTGGAGTATAGTATGAACAACTCTCCCTCACCATCTAACTCCCTTTCAAACTCTTTAAGAGACAACAAGGATACTTCTTTTTGGGGTGTTTGTGATGGTGAAAACCGTGGGGTGGTAAAGGGTGTAGTTTTTTCTTTCTCCCTTCATGGACTATGGTATACGTGTTGTGATACCCATCATGTATAGATCTTTTATCAGTTTGCCAAGGCCTACCAAGTAGAATATGACAAGCATCCATGGACACAACATCACATAATATAGAATCACAATACGAACCAATACAAAAAGAAACCATGCATTGCTTCCTAACCCCAGTGCTAGCATTAGAATCTAACCAACTTAATTTGTAAGGTTGTGGATGATTAGTAGTCGTAAGACCAAGTTTAGATACTAGGGTCTTAGACACGGTATTAGCCTCACTTCCTCCATCAATAATCAAATCACATACCTCGTCACCAATTTTACAACGGGTGATGAAAATGTGTTGTCGTTGGGGGGCAGCATCCTCTTCCACACGTGCTTGTAAGGCCCTCCTAATCACGAGGCTAGTCTTCTCCTCTGGCTCGGCAATGCAATCATCACAATCATCTTCAACTTCTTCTTCCCCCTCCTCAAACTCATCCCAGTTGATGTTTTGAGTGGCCATGAGCTTAACCTCTTGTATGGTTAACGCCCTAGTATTAGGACAATCCTTCTTGTAATGACCTCGTCCTCCACATTTGTAACACACAATGTCACCTAGCTTCACGTCCTTTGTGTCCTTTTTGGTGGATTACTTGGTTTGTTAAAGGAAGAACCTTCCTTCGTAGGAAAAGAATTTTCGTGCCAATTGAGGAATGGTAGTAGGCTTCTTCTTCTTCCTCTTAGCATCGAACTTAATCACCAACTTGCAAGCTTCAGCAAACGTGAGGTTAGTATAACCTTCAAGTTTGTCTTGTAATTCTTGGTCCAAACCAGATATGAAACGCCCCATTTGAGCTCTTCATTTTCGGTTACTTCACACACAATAGCAAGTCTATCAAACTCTTTTATGTAATCCTCCACAGAGTCCCCATTTTGTTGCAAGGTACTCCACTTCACATATTGACTCTGCTTGTAATTGTGGGGATGAAACGGTCTTTCATCCGTTTCTTGAGTTTGCCCCAAGTAGAGATAGGAGCTTTCCCCCTAAGGGTACGTCCCCTCTGCTCTCCTTGTAGCCAACTATCACCATAGCCCTTCAACTTGACTTTGGCAATCTTAAAACGTTGAACATCCTCATGAATGTCCTTGTATTCAAAGTACCTTTCCAAGGATTTCTCCCATTCCAAGTACTTCTCTGGATCAAGTGTCCCATCAAAAGAAGGGACGTCCACTTTGAGACTCCTATCTTCCCTCCTAGGTGGAGGGTCTTCATCTTGATCTCTCCTATCTTGCTCGTTCATGAGCCTTGCCATCAAGGCAGCAAGGTTCCCTTGTAGATTGGCATTGGTTTCGGCCAACCTCTTGACTAGCAATGGATCGATTAAGAGCTTCCAAGGCTGTCCTCAAGTCTTGATTCTCTCCCATGTGTGTAGGTATACGACCCCTTAGGAAATGTTTAGGAAAACACCCCCTACCTGACGCGCCAAATGATGTGTAAGCAAGATGAGAACCTTGTTACAAAAGTACGTTTTAAGGGTCTTAGTGAAATCGTGATTAGTGAAGGGAGAATAGGGGAACACTCAACCCTAGTCTCGGATATAACAAAGGAACACTCACCCTTTGCTTGTGTTTAGGAATGGGGAACACTCAACCCACTCGTTCACTACGCAAGTTCCTAGGTTTGGAACACTCTACCAAAACTAGCACTCTTCAAATTTGAGTTATCAAACTTGGACCTTAAAAATGACTAATTGCTAAGTCACGTTTAATCAACAAAACACAAGTGTTTAAGCAAATTTCTGGATGCTTTTCATTCATGCATAGTACACTATTTATAGTAGTGTATAAGTTACATAAAGGAACATAGGATTCCCTTCTACAATTTTTAATGATCATCCATCACTTGCCTAATTAAAAGACAAGATAAAATGCTAATTATAAGGTGATTAAAAGGCTCATATGACTGTCCAATTAACCCCTCATAACAACAAAGTAAAACTAATCAACTAAGCTTAAAACTATGCTTAAATTAAGAGAAAACGTTCAGCAATCATGAGGTCTTCAAACAGCATTTTCAACGTCCAAGAAAACATGCAAACAACCCCCTTGAGTCACGCTTGTAACCTCCCATTTAAAACCCTTGATTCAAGCTCCTTTATTCTAGCAACAACTCTCTAATTAAGTACATGTAAACCCCAAGTAAAGGTAGAATAATCAGCCAACTAATGCCTTAATTCACGCCCAACACAAGCCTTGAATCACGCTGTCAAAATCAGTCCAATGTAACCCAAATGCATAAATCATGCGTGGCTTCAAGCTTGGAAAAACGGCTCATGTACTAATACCTTCAGCAAATAATTACACTAAGAAGTGTAACCATTTGTTAAACTCTTTGACTAAAACCGTGCATAGGATTGAAGAATGATTTAGACAAGA